>NC_132892.1:32245935-32253435 GCF_030463535.1 Salminus brasiliensis
AATAATTCCTAGTGGTTAATGAATACTTCATAGCGGATACTAAATAATTCATATTGGTTAATAAATAATTAATAGTGGTTAATTAATAATTAATAGTGGTTAATAAATAATTCCTAGTGGTTAATAAATAATTCCTAGTGGTTAGTGAATAATTCCTAGTGGTTAATAAATAATTCCTAGTGGTTAATAAATAATTCCTAGTGGTTAGTGAATAATTCCTAGTGGTTAGTGAATAATTCCTAGTGGTTAGTGAATAATACATAGTGGTTAATAAATAATTCCTAGTGGTTAGTGAATAATACATAGTGGTTAGTGAATAATTCCTAGTGGTTAATAAATAATTCCTAGTGGTTAGTGAATAATACATAGTGGTTAGCAGTAGTGGACTCAATCATTTTAAGTACTTATTAAATCAGAGAATACAGAATAATTCACAGTAAATATTTTATTTGTTAGATAAACACTAATTATGTTTATTAGATTAATCAGGAGTTTAACCTTCAGCTCCTCTGCGTGAGAAACAGCGCAGTATGTGTGCTGATCTGTAAACTATTAAATATAACCAACAGGAAAACAAACCAGCAACACACACACACACACACACACACACACACACAATACATGCAGAATGCAGTGTTTACACTCAACTCATTGGTTCCGGTAGCAGGCATGGCTGGGACTGGCAGCTGGAGGCTGGGAGCTGCTGTATAGAGAAGGTGTTTGTGTGTGTGTGTGTGTGTGTGTGTGTGTGTATGTGTGTGTGTGTGTGTGTGTGTGTAAAGTTATGGTGCCCCCCTCAAAATTCCTCTCTGTAATGCAAGCAGTCTCATGGATAAAATGTCTCTCTCTCTGTCTCTCTCTCTCTCACACACCCACACACACACACACACACACACACACACACACCTACACACATGCAAAAGTACAAACAACCACACACACAGATATGTACAGTCATGCGCACACACACACACACACACACACTAACAGACTCTCTAACTCCCCCTACTGTAAGAACTTTAACACCATCTGACACCGTCTGTACTGCCCCAGCTATGCCTATTAAAGCTACACCGATCAGCCATAACATTAAAACCAGGCAAGTGCAGAACGCTGATGATCTGGTTCCAGTGGTTCCTGTTAGGGGTGGGTAAATTCAGGCAGCAGCAGGGGAACAGTCAGTTCACAAAGCCAAACTGAGATGTTCTAGACGACTGGAGGGTCAGAACATCTCCAGAACGGCAGGCAGGTCTTGTGGGCTGTTCCCAGCCAGTATGCAGTGGTCATAGTGGTTAATTAATAATTCATAGTGGTTAATTAATAATTCATAGTGGTTAATTAATAAATCATAGTGGTTAATTAATAATTCATAGTGGTTAATTAATAAATCATAGTGGTTAGTGAATAATTCATAGTGGTTAATTAATAAATCATAGTGGTTAGTGAATAATTCATAGTGGTGAATTAATAAATCATAGTGGTTAGTGAATAATTCATAGTGGTTAATTAATAATACATAGTGGTTAGTGAATAATACATAGTGGTTAATTAATAATACATAGTGGTTAATTAATAATACATGGTGCTTAGTGAATAATACATAGTGGTTAATTAATAATTCATAGTGGTTAATTAATAATTCATAGTGCTTAGTGAATAGTACATAGTGGTTAATTAATAATTCATAGTGGTTAATTAATAATACATAGTGGTTAGTGAATAATACATAGTGGTTAATAAATAATACATAGTGGTTAATGAATAATACTTAGTGGTTCATAAATAATTCATAGTGGTTAATGAATAATACTTAGTGGTTCATAAATAATTCATAGTGGTTAATTAACAATACATAGTGGTTAGTGAATAATTCATAGTGGTTAATAAATAAATCATAGTGGTTAGTGAATAATTCATAGTGGTTAAATAAATCATAGTGGTTAGTGAATAATACATAGTGGTTAATTAACAATACATGGTGCTTAGTGAATAATATATAGTGGTTAATAAATAATTCATAGTGCTTAGTGAATAATACATAGTGGTTAATAAATAATACATAGTGGTTAGTGAATAATACATAGTCATACAGTACCTACCAAAAAGTGCTCCAAAGAAGGACGACCGGTGCACCAGCGACAATGTCATGAATCACTGATGCTCATGGAGGCCCCGCCCACCTCACAACTTACAGGACTTAAAGGATCTGCTGCTAACGTCTGAAGGTGTCCAGATACCACAGGTATGGCACCACAGCTGTTTTGGCGGCATGAGGGGGGTGTAATCAATATTAGGCTGAATATATATATACATATATAATATATACTGTATATGTACTAATTTGCATTCTAAGCTCTCCACAAATCTTTGATGGTCTGAGTTTGCTCAGGACATGAAAGACCTACAAGCTTCATTATATGATCAATAAAACTTCACACACCACACAAAAGCAAACAGACCCCAGTCAGAAAGGGGTTCAGGCAGTTATACTCAGTGGGCCAGACCTCGTTTTTCAAAAGCTTCAAAGAAACGAAGACCAAAGCAAAGTGAAAGTGTCCCTTTGAACCTCCTCTACTGTTCCGAAGATCTGAGCCTGATGAGGCTTTGGGCAAATGTGGCTCCAGAGCCTGTCAGCAGCTAGCTGACTCTGGGAAAAACCTGCCGTGTCACATTTACCTGAATCAAATGAGTGAGTACTATATAGCAATGTATTGTGACAAAAGTATTGGGACACCAGCTCATTCATTGCTTCTTCTGAAATCAAGGGTATTAAAAATAGTTTCTCCTGCTTTTGTTGAAGTAACTGTCTCTTGTAACTGTCCAGAGAAGAAGTTATGCTTTCTACTAGACTTTGGAGGAGGAGCATTGCTGTGAGGATTTGCTTGTATTTAGCAACAAGAGTGTTAGTGAGATCAGGATGTTGGATGATGATGATGATCACCACCCCACCTCATCATCCCCAACTCATCCCAGAAGTACTGGATGGAGCTCCTCCACCATCCATCATTCCAGGGAACACAGTTCTTCCACTGCTCCACAGCTCCTCAATGCTGGGGGGCTCTATACCCCTCCAGAGGGCCAAAATTCAATTGGCGGTGCTTCTTCTCTACAGGGCCTAGACAAGCTGTGTGTGTGCATTTGCACATCTGTGTCAGCAATGGGTGCAACTTAAAGTAGCTGAATACAGTCATTAGAAGGGGTGTCCACAAATATTTGGACACACTGGATCTGATGTCGTATTAACACTAATCAATCATATGAAAACCAACCAGATGACCAATAGAAATCCTGTGGCCTTAACATACATTCAGATTAGACTTAGACTTAGGACTCCTCCCACAATAGTGCCAGATATCCAGAGGTCAGAGGTCCATTTAAGTTCTTTAAGTCATGTGATCCGACTGTCTGTCCAGACTCCTGAGTGAATCTCCCGTTAATGTGTCCAGTGGATAAATTAGCATTAATGTAACGACTAATTAGACTAAAGCCTGGATCCCTAATTGAACCATCCATAGTAGTGCAGGCTGGAGCCCATCTACTGAATACTGCTCTGACAGAACGTTCAAATAGGGGAGGAGCCAAAGCGCTGACTGTATAGATGATATATATAAGCTATTCAGTCATTGGGGGAGGAGCTACTGCTTGTATATAAACTACTTTCAACTACTTTCAGAACTTCATTCCTGGAGTTATGTGGAGTTGTATGGGACTCATTATTGAGCTGCTGGTGAAAAGGTATCATTTATTGATGCTGAAATGACCACAAATTTACATATTTACAAAAGTAAGAGGGAAGCAACAGGTGGCAATTTTCTGGCGCTGGCAGATGTAAGATGTGTGAGATTTGGTTAGGGGATTTTCGTACACTGTGGAACTCTTCTAAGGTTCTGGAAAAGGTGCTCTGTTCTAAAATATCTGCAGAACATTCTCAGCCACTAGGAAAAAGACTTTTTTGAAGGTTCTGATCTAGCTACAGTTCTTTGGGTTGAGTACTTCCAAAGTCCATCTGGCACACCTAACAGGTTCTAAAACCCTCTGTGGAACTCTTCAGAGGTTCTGGAAAAGGTGCTCTGTTCCAAAATATCTGCAGAGCGTTCTCAGCCACTAGGAGAACTAGCTACAGTCCTTTGGGTTGAGTACTTCCAAAGTCCATCTGGCACACCAAACAGGTTCTAATTACACTCTGTGGAACTCTTCTAAGGTTCTAGCTACAGTCCTTTGTGTTGAGTACTTCCAAAGTCCATCTGGCACACCAAACAGGTTCTAATTACCCTCTGTGGAACTCTTCTAAGGTTCTAGCTACAGTTCTTTGTGTTGAGTACTTCCCGAAGTCCATCTGGCACACCAAACAGGTTCTAAAACCCTCTGTGGAACTCTTTTGAGGTTCTGGAACACGGTTCTTTGTGTTGAGTACTTCCCGAAGTCCATCTGGCACACCAAACAGGTTCTAAACCCCTCTGTGAAACACGTCTGAGGTTCTGGAAAAGGTGCTCTGTTCTAAAATATCTGCAGAACGTTCTCAGCCACGACAGAGCTGCAATGTTTCATATGCCAGCAAAATGTTCTCAAAGTCCTCAGCTGAGTGGTTCTTCAGAACCTCCTGACAAAAACTTTGCTCTGCATGCTTTGCAACAACAACAACAAAAAAACTGAGCGGTTCTACGTAGAAGCAAAACTGGTTTAGCTCCAGAACATGAAACAAGGTTCCTGAAGGCTGTGATTCTCAAACTGTTCCTCCCAGCCTTTCAAGATGATCTGGGACGCTGTTGGGATTAAGTGGAAATGGGTGGACCCGGAGGACCAGTTTGAGAATCCTTGCTTTAAGGACGCAGCTAGAACAGGTTCTCCATCACAGAGAAGAACTACTTATTCATGTAAAGCATAGTTCTACATACCACGTTATCTTCACTAAAGAACCCTTGAAGAACCTCTATTTTTCAACCCCTAATAGTGTTTTTATCAAAATGCCCAACAGTGATTGAAATTCGGTGCACGAAAGGAACATTCCGGATATTGCATCCATCCAATCCCTGGAGCTGGTGAACGGTGAAGCTCTCAAGTCCAACGCAATCCATCATCAGTCAAGTCAGAGCAGATACGGCCGTGGATCCACTGTGGATCCAGCAGCTCTCTGTTTACTTGGCCTCCATGCTCTGGAGCTGCTGACTTGACTGCCTTGGTCATCTTCCCTGGTCCTACAGGAGGGAGGCGATCATCTGGTCATGTGCTGCCCCCTGCTGAACATCACGAGCATCCACAAGGTCACATGAGGAAACAGGCCCATGGTCATTTCCAGCCAGAACCAGCTGCACATGCAAGCCCAGTCGGCTTCGGGTTCTTGTCTGCTCTCGGAGGACAGTGTTTTCACTCTGGCGTTTACACATAGAAATAATACAGTGTGTGTGTGTGTGTGTGTGTGTGTGTGTGTGTGTCTTTGTGATATATGGAATGGCCGTAGAATTGAGGGCATAATGAGTGTGAATGCGTCCCAGCAGACAGTTTCATTGTCCAAGATGTGTGTGTGAGGACTGATAGAATGGGTGCAATTGTGTGTGTGTGTGTGTGTGTGTGTGTAACAATGTGTGTGTGTGTATGTGTGTGTGCATTTTAGCAGAAAGCTCCGTCGTCCTGGAAGTGGGTCCTCTGCAAAACCTTCACGTGGTGCTCGTATATCTTCAGGGCGGGGCCTAGTCTGATTGACAGGCCGGTCAGCACATCATTGCGCTGCATCAGGAGGAGGGACTTCCCGTCTATTTCCTGTTACATAACAGAACAGAAACAACAGTGGTCACACTATTAAACGTCCTACCGAATGGAGTGTTATAGTCAGCCATGAGCAAAACTATTGGCACCCCTGAACAAAATGACTGTCTCTGTGTCAACACTGGGGTTCTCCCGGTGTCCCTTTTCATTCAGAAGGGGACGGACAGTGCGAGCTGGTCACTGTTGTGCCTTGTATCTGCAGGTCAGCCTGAACGTGTCGACTGGGAGGGTGATCAAAACAATCCCTGGCCGCAGTCTTCCATCAGTTTTCCTCCTCCGTCCACGTCCGGGGAGGTTAGCTACAGTGCTACAGTTCTTAATGCCGTTAATGCCCTTGACCACAGTGGACACAGTGGTATGCACACGACTGAATAACGAGCAAGTGTGTGGCTTTGGTTGCTGAGAAAAATGCTCAGATGTCATTTAACAAGCCTGTTTACCACCCTGTTATTTTACCTCTACTTTATGGAGCACGCATGTGGTTGCTATGTGGTTGCCAGGTGGTTTTTATGGAGTACACATGTGGTTGCTAGGTGGTTGTCAGGTGTTTTTTATGGAATATGTATGTGGTTGCTAATCGGTTGCCAGGTGTTTTTTATGGAGTACGCATGTGGTTGCTAGGTGGTTGCCAGGTGGTTTTTATGGAGTACGCATGTGGTTGCTAGGTGGTTGTCAGGTGTTTTTTATGGAATATGTATGTGGTTGCTAATCGGTTGCCAGGTGGTTTTTATGGAGTACGCATGTGGTTGCTAGGTGGTTGCCAGGTGGTTTTTATGAAGTACGTATGTGGTTGCTAGGTGGTTGCCATGGTGTTGTTAGATGTAGGTCGCTGTGGTATCCAAGGTGGTTGCTATGATGTCGGATGCTAAGTGCTTGCGGTGCTATGGTGTTTCAAGGCGATTGCAGCGCTTTTTCAGAAATGTCTAATGTCCCTTTGTCCACGTTCTAGATAGCAGTGAGTCCTACAGTGTCAGGAACCACGGATTCAGGTCTATTAGAGATTACACGGTCTGAGAAGAGTGTGATGGTTTAGACCTGCTGTTAGCGCCGTGCTAACAGTGATGTCGTGGCTGAAATGCTGAACCGTGGGTTTCGCTGTTCTGCAGATGTTCTAATAATGTTCGCAGTGTTTTGCCCTGCAGCTGCAATCGCTCTTGAGATGAGCGTGACGAGTTGCTCGCTCCAGCATGCGTTAATGAGAAATACAGTGTACAGCATGGCCCCGGGTGTTTATGGGTAATGTGGTTCAGATTGTATACCTGCGTCCTGAATGCAAGAGCCTGCTCTGGAAACCCCACAGCTGTGAAATAACTGGCTACATCTGCTACTGTCCAGTCAACTGGATTCACAATGGAAGACTCCGACTTTACATACCTAATGAGGACACACACACACACACACACACACTGAATGAATGAAAATCAGATCAGAATGAATGACTGAACTGTTGTTATTTATTTAAAAGTATGTTATTAAGTCCTAACCTAAGTTTCTAACCTGGTAATAGTTAATTATTGAATAATAATTCAAAAATAATAATTATTCAGTATCCACTATGAGTTATTCACTAACCACTATGAATCATTCAGTATCTACAATAAATTATTCAGTATTACTTAGTATACACTATACATTACTTAGTATCTACTATGAATTATTCAATATCTAGTATAAATTATTCAGTATTACTCAGTATCTAGTATAAATTATTCCGTATTACTCAGTATCTAGTATGAA